>NC_069500.1:640368818-640398818 GCF_027579735.1 Bombina bombina | reverse complement strand
TCAGAAGTCCGGCGGAGGTCTTCTTCCAGGCGGGTCCTTCATTTTCATCCACAGCGAAGGCGGCACGGAACGGAGGTCCGGAGCGGTCTTCCCAGGTGTGGCGATCCTCGACGGCGGTCATCTCTTCATGCGATCGTCCACTGCACACTGAAGATTGAATTCAAGACACCCCATATTTATTGGGGTACCTTGCATTCCTATTGGCTGAAATTTTCAAAATCAGCAAATAGGATGAGAGCTACTGAAATCTTATTGGCTAATTTGAACAGTTAATAGGATTTCAGTAGCTCTAATCCTATTGGCTGTTTTGAAAATTTCAGCCAATAGGAATGCAAGGTACCCCAAATTGATTGCGGTACCTTGAATTCTATATTCATTATACGACGTACATCCGATGAAGAGGAGCCTCCATTCTGCCGAGGACCACCGCTGACGCCGCCACAGATGACCACCGCCGAGGATCGCCACATCTGGGAAGACCGCTCCGCGCCGCCTTCGCTGCGGATGAAGATGATGGACCCGCCCTGGAAGAAGACCTTCTCCGCCGGACTTTTTAAACCATAAGTACCTATTTGGGGCTTTAGTGTTTATTTTTAATTGGGGGGGGGGATTGTTTTTTTAGATTGGGGTTTTTTGGGCAATTTCAAAAAGAGCTAAATGCCCTTTTAAGGGCAATGCCCATACAAATGCCCCTTTAGGGGCAATGGGTAGTTTAAGTTTATTAGTGTTAGGTTTTTTCATTTTGGGGGGTTTGGTGGGTGGAGGGTTTACTGTTAGGGGGGATTTTGTTTATTTTTAATGTAAAAGATCTAATTTATTTAGGGAAATGCCCTACAAAAAGCCCTTTTAAGGGCTATTGGTAGTTTAGTATTAGATTAGGGGGTGTTTTTATTTTGGGGGATTTATAATTTTCTAGGGGTATTAGTTTAGGTTTAATTTTATTATTTTACATAGCTTTGTTTATTTTTTACAGTATTTTTATTTTTTTATTTTTTGTAGCTTGGGGGGGGGGGGTGCATTTTTAACAAATAGACTGCCCTCTGGGCAGGCTTATCAGCTAGTAAGTGAATAAAACAGCAAAATGTAAATGCTTTTTACTTGTATACATCATACTGCTGATATAATTTCCCCATCTGCAATTGTGAGTCATAGCTTTGGTGCATTTTATGATATATATTTTGCCCCTGAAGCAATCTGTATAAATGTTAAAACAAATCAAGATTCAATCCAAGTCTCATCTTCTGTTACTATAGTAATATTGCCGAATTCCACAGAATGTTCAGAAACAGTACTGATAACAGTGTGGGAATGCAGTATTAAACTGTTATATAAATACATGAATCATCTTCATAGACCTCAAGAGTGTAAGAAAAAAAGTCCCTAATGGGTTAATGTTGAACAGAGCAGTTAATATCCTCTGCCACAACTGTCATCAAGAATAAGGTCAGAAAGAAAATACCAAATTGCTTTATTTCTGAGGATAAAATGGTCTGACGCTAAGGCAAGGATCACTAAAGGGGCCATTAAAAAACATAATTTATGCTTACCAGATAAATTCCTTTACTCCATGGCAGGGAGAGTCCACGACTTCATTCCTTACTGTTGGAAAATACAACACCTGGCCACCCCAGCAAAGACACCCCAGCCAAAGGCTTAAATATCCCTCCCACTTCCCCTATCACCCAGTCATTCTGCAGAGGGAACAAGGAAAAGTAGGATAAACATCAGGGTATAAAAGGTGCCAGAAGAAATAATATTAAAAGGGAGCGGCCCATCAAAAAAAATAAATTACGGGCGGGTCGTGGACTCTCCCTGCCAGAAAGGAAAGGAATTTATCTGGTAAGCATAAAATATGTTGTCCTTCCATAAGGCAGGGAGAGTCCACGACTTCATTATGTACTGTTGGGAAAACTATACCCAAGCTCCAGAGGACACTGAATGAATAACCGGAGGGAACAGAAAAAAAAAAAAAAAAGAGGCGGACCCTATTCTGAGGGCACCACAGCCTGCAAAACTTTTCTCCCGAAAACTGCTTCAGCTGAAGCAAACACATCAAACTTGTAAAATTTAGAAAAAGTGTGTAAGGAGTACCAGGTTGTCGCCTTACAAATCTGATCCATTGAGGCTTCATTCTTAAAAGTCCAAGAGGAAGCCACTGCTCTCAGGGCCGGACTGGGAGATCAGACTGGCCCTGGAAATTTGTATAGACCGGCCCAGACCTGCCCCCTCCAGCCTAACCACGCCCTCTCCAGCCCAGCCACGCCCCCTTAAACTTATATAGATATATATATACTGTCTATTGTGAACCAAAAAAAATGTGTGGTTGTAACTCACTATATATATATATATATATATATATATATATATATATATATATATATATATATTATTAAGAATTATATAAATATATTATATATATATATATATATTTTTATATATATATATATATATATATATATATATATATATATATATATATATATATATATATATATATATATATATATATATAGCGAGTTATAACCACACATTTTTTTTGGTTCACAATAGACAGTAAAGTAACTCTACAGTACTAGCCTAGGCCTTTGTTATCAAGCCCAGTGCGATTCTGGTAAATAATTTTACCTTTGAGGAGCACACAGACTGAAATAGGTCGGTGTGGATCCCACGGCCTGGGCAGCACTCTCGTTGCTGTTTGAGTCTGACTGAGCACACAAATCTCCTCTCCAGTCCATCCTGGTTGAAAGCTAAAATTCTGGCAACCTTAACCTTATGCCAGGAAAAGCTACGCTCTTCACATCAGCACAAGTAAATCCTGCACACTTTATGGTAGATAAGACGAGTAACTGGCTTACGAGCTTGAACCAGAGTGTCGATAACACTCTCAGAGAACCCTCTTTTGGCTAAGACTAAGCATTCAATCTCCACGCAGTCAGCCTCAGAGAATCCAGATTTTGATGAACGAAGGGACCCTGTATCAGCGGAGCTCTGAGACAAGGTAACCTCCACTGAGGAGATGAGGACATCCCTACCAGATCCGCAAACCACGTCCTTCGCGGCCACGATGGAGCAATCAGAATCACAGATGCTCGCTCCTGCTTGATGCGAGTCACCACATGAGGGAGAAGCGGTAATGGAGGAAAAAAGATATACGAGACTGAACCTCCATCGTATTGATAGGGCATCTATCAATTCCGCTTGAGGAGCCCTCGACCCGTAACTGGGTAGCTTGGTATTGAAGCAGGATGCCATGAGATCTATCTCTGGCGTCCCCCACTAGCTGCATATCTCTGTAAACACCTCAAGGTGAAGAGACCATTCCCCTGGGTGAAAGGATTGCCTGCTGAGGAAGTCCGCTACCCAGTTGTCCACACCCGGGAATGTGGATCGCTGACAGCGTACATTTGTGAGTCTCCGCCAACTCTAGTATCTGAGATACTTCTCTCATCGCCAAGGAACTTCTCGTTCCCTCTTGATGGCTGATATAGGCAACCAAGGTTATATTGTCTGATTGGAATCTAATAAACTTGGAAGAACCCAGAAGGGGCCAAGCCTTTAAGGCATTGAAGATTGCCCGGAGTTCCAAAATATTGATCGGTAGGTAGGACTCCTCCTGAATCCAGACCTTGTGCCTTCTTGGCACCCCAAATGGCTACCCAGCCGGAAAGGCTTCCGTCCATAGTCACAATCTCCCAGGACAATCTCAAAAAGCACGTGCCTTGGGACAGATGATCTGGACAGAGCCACAAGGAGAGCAAGTCTCTCGACAGGCTGTCCAGCACAATCTGTTGAGACAGATCTGAATGGTTGCCGTTCCATTGTCTCAGCATGCATAGTTGTAAGGGTCTGAGATGGAATCTGGCAAAAGGAATGAAGTCCATGCAGGACACCATGAGTCTGATTACCTCCATACACTGAGCCACTGAGGTTCTCGAGGACAAGACATGCAGAAGTTAGCTCTGATCTGTGAGGAATATTCTCATGGATATAGAGTCTATTATAGCTCCCAGGAAATTCACCCTTGTACTTACATAGTAACATAGTAGATGAGGTTGAAAAAAGAACGAAGTCCATCGAGTTCAACCTATACAAATCTAAAATATATACAAAAAGCTCCAGTTAAGCTTAAATAATCCCACTAAAAGGTGACCCATTTAATACTAGCAATCATATCCATTAATTTTGTTTATAGACATAAATGTATCCAAATATTTTTTTTTAATTTATCTAGGGTATTGGCATTCACTACCTCCTTTGGTAATGAGTTCCACAATTTTATTGCTCTTACAGTGAAAAAACGTTTCCGTTGCAGGAGATTAAATCTCCTTTTCTCCAACCTTAAATTGTGACCTCTGGTCACAAACAATTTTCTTGGAATAAACAGCGCTTCTGCCATCTCTGTATATGGGCCTAGAATATATTTATATAAATTAATCATGTCACCTCCTAAGCGCCTTTTTTCAAAAGAAAACAGACCCAGTTTGGCTAGCCTCTCCTCATAGGTTAAATTCTCCAATCCCCTTATTAGCTTTGTGGCCCTTCTCTGAAGTTTTTCTAGTTCTGCAATATCTTTTATTGCAATTGGTCCCCAAAACTGCACTCCATACTCAAGGTGAGGTCTTACCAGGGCTTTATATAGTGACAGAATTATGCTTTCCTACCTTGAGTCAATGCCTCTTTTAATACATGCTAGTATCTTATTAGCCTTTGAAGCTGCTGCCCTGCATTGTGCACCCATCTTTAGCTTGTTATCTATTACTACCCCCAAATCCCTTTCCTCCTGTGTTTGGCTAAGTCTTGTCCCATTTAAATAATAAGTTGCCTGCTTATTTTTACTTCTAAAATGTAAAACCTTGCATTTTCCATTAAATCTAATTTTCCATTTACCTGCCCATACTTCTAATTTTTGCAGGTCCCTTTGTAACAAAAGTTCATCATGCGCTGACCTAATGACCTTACTTAACTTAGTATCATCTGCAAAAATAGAGATGTCGCTATTTAATCCTAGCTCCAAAAATATTAAAAAGAATAGGGCCCAGCACTGATCCCTGGAGTACTCCACTGATTACCATTGTCCAATCTAAATATGATCCATTTACTACTACTCGTTGCTCCCTATCTTTTATCCAGTTATTTATCCATTAACTAACATTTTAGCTATTCCCAGTCCCTTAATTTTGTGTATTAATCTCTCATGTGGCACTGTATCAAACGCCTTTGCAAAATCTAAGTAAATCACATCAACTGATTCCCCTTTATCTATATTTTTACTTACTTCCTCATAGAATCTAATTAGATTAGTTTGACATGATCTATTTCTCATAAAACCATGCTGATTAGAACTCATAATCTTGTTTACATGAATATGCTCATCAATATAATCCCTTCAAATATCTTCCCCACTATGAATGTCAGACTAATTGGCCTATAGCTTCCTGGATCATCCCTACTTCCCTTTTTGAAGAGTGGCACCACATCAGCTTTATGCCAATCCTTGGGTACCATGCCTGAGGATAATGAGTCTTGAAAAATTAAGAGTAGAGGTTTGTCTACAACAGTGCTAAATTCCCTTAACACCCTTGGGTTTATTCCATCTGGGCCTGGAGTTTTATTTACCTTAATATTATCCAATTTGTTCCTGATATCCTCTATACATAACCCAGTTAATGGTATGGGCTGGCATGTTCTATTTTGTTCCAAAGTATCATCCAATGGTTCCTCTCTTGTGTATACTGAAGAAAAAAAACTGGTTTAGTATCTCAGCCTCCTCACTGTCACTGTTAATCATGCTACCCTCCCCGCATTTTAATGTACCTATATTGTCTTTCTTAGATTTTTTGCTATTTATGTACTTAAAGAACCTTTTAGGGTTAGATTTAGAATCCTTTGCGATTCATTTTTCATTTTAAATTTTGGCTAATCTGATTGCTTTTTTGCATGCTTTGTTACATTCCTTATAAATATGGAATTTTAAGTCTGTACTATTTTCTTTGAATAATTTAAATGCCCTATGTTTTTTTCCTAATTTCTCTTAACACATTTATATTCAGCCACATTGGCTTGGATTTTTTATTTTTATAACCATATGATATTTGTTGATATGTATATTTATTTAACAAAGTTTTAAATGTTATCCATTTATCCTCTGTATTTTTATTAGAGAATACTGTGTACCAATTTATGTTATTTAATGATTTCCTTAAATCGTTGAATTTTGCTTTCTTAAAATTAAAAAAGTCTTGGTTAAACCTTTAAGACACTGCTTATGAAAAGAGATTTCAAATGTGACCATGTTATGATCACTGTTACCCAAATGTTCTTTGACTTCTATGTTTGATATTCTATCTGTATTATTTGATAGCACTAAATCAAATATAGCGTTACTCCTAGTTGGCTCCTCTATTAATTGTGACAAGAAGTTATCACTGAGAATATTTAAAAATGTTGGAGTAAGAGAACTTTTTTCCAAGTTTATCTCCCATCCATGTGATCGAAGAAGACTGAGAAGGGACTCCGAATGTTCTTCCGATAGACGAAAAAATGGTGCCTGTACCAAGATATCGTCCAGTTAAGGCGCTACTGCAATACCTCATGTTCTGGCAACGGCTAGAAGAGCCCTCAGAACCTTTGTAAATATAATTGGAGCAGTAGCTAGGCCAAATGGAAGAGCTATGAACTGGAAGTGTTGATCCAGAAAAGAAAACCGCAGGAACCGAAAATGTTCCTTGTGAATCAGGACGTGAAGGTATGCATCCTTCAAATCTATAATGGTCATAAACTGTTCTTCCTGAACCAGAGGCAGGATTGACTGTATTATTTCCATCTGAAAAGAGGGAACACTCAGAAACTTGTTTAGGCACTTTAGGTCCAGAATTGGACAGAAAGTCCCCTCCTTCTTTGGAACCACAAAAAGGTTTGAATAAAACCCCAAACCTCTTTCTGCTGTAGGTACCAGGAAAATTACTCCTAGAGAGGAGAGATCCCATACGCAACCTAAGAAGGCAGCCCTCTTTTCTGGTCTTGTCGAAAGACTGGAAAGTAGGAATCTGCCCCTGGGCGGAAGAGACTTGAATTCTATCCTGTGTCCTTGAGATACAACCTCCATGGACCAAAGGATCCTGTACATCCTGGAACCAAGCGTCTGAAAAAAGAGACAGTCTGCCCCCTACTCGATCCGATCCCTGATCGGAGGCCGCCCCTTCATACCAATTCTCAGCGGGCTTCTTAGTCTGTTTGGACTTATTTCAGGAGTGAGCCGGCTTCCAAGTACTCTTGGGCTGCTTGGACTTGGAAGAGGACTCCTGTGGTTGCGACTTGTCAGCACGAAAGGATTGAAAATTAGACAGTTGCCGTCCCTTAGGCCTATTATTCTTTCCCGCCAGTAACCGTAGAGATAATGGAGTCCAGCCCTGGACTGAATAAAATCTTCCCCTTGAAGGGAAGAGAAAGGACCAAGACTTCGACCAGAGAGCCCGGCGGGCTAGAACCACAAAGCCAGCAGCCTTTGCATTTATGCAAATAATCTGCATATTTGCATCACAGATGAAAGTTAGCAATTCTCAGTGCCTTAATTCTCTCCTAATTATCCTCGAGGGGAGTCTCCACCTAAATGAGCTCTAACAGTGTCGCACCAGTAGGTAGCTGCTCCAGCAACTGAGGCTACAGCTGCCGCCAGTTGAAATAAAAACCCTGTATGTTGAAACATCTTCCTCAGAAAAGTTTCCATTTTTTATCCATAGGCTCTCTAAAAGAAGAACTATCCTCCAGAGGGATAGCTGTATGCTTAGCCAGCGTGGAGATAGCGCTATCCACCTTCGGGATAGAGCCCCACAAATCTAATTGAGAGTCAGAGACCGGGAATCATTTTTTAAAAGTAGACGAGGGGGAAAAACAGAATTTATGCTTACCTGATAAATTACTTTCTCCAACGGTGTGTCCGGTCCACGGCGTCATCCTTACTTGTGGGATATTCTCTTCCCCAACAGGAAATGGCAAAGAGTCCCAGCAAAGCTGGTCACATGATCCCTCCTAGGCTCCGCCCACCCCAGTCATTCGACCGACGGACAGGAGGAAATATATATAGGAGAAACCATATGAAACCGTGGTGACTGTAGTTAGAGAAAATAATTCATCAGACCTGATTAAAAAAACCAGGGCGGGCCGTGGACCGGACACACCGTTGGAGAAAGTAATTTATCAGGTAAGCATAAATTCTGTTTTCTCCAACATTGGTGTGTCCGGTCCACGGCGTCATCCTTACTTGTGGGAACCAATACCAAAGCTTTAGGACACGGATGAAGGGAGGGAGCAAATCAGGTCACCTAAACGGAAGGAACCACAGCTTGCAAAACCTTTCTCCCAAAAATAGCCTCCGAAGAAGCAAAAGTATCAAATTTGTAAAATTTTGGAAAAGTGTGCAGTGAAGACCAAGTCGCTGCCTTACATATCTGGTCAACAGAAGCCTCGTTCTTGAAGGCCCATGTGGAAGCTACAGCCCTAGTGGAGTGAGCTGTGATTCTTTCGGGAGGCTGCCGTCCGGCAGTCTCATAAGCCAATCTGATAATGCTTTTAAGCCAAAAGGAAAGAGAGGTAGAAGTCGCTTTTTGACCTCTCCTTTTACCAGAATAAACAACAAACAAGGAAGATGTTTGTCTGAAATCTTTAGTAGCCTCTAAATAGAATTTTAGAGCACGGACTACGTCCAAATTGTGTAACAAACGTTCCTTCTTTGAAACTGGATTCGGACACAAAGAAGGTACAACTATCTCCTGGTTAATATTTTTGTTAGAAACAACTTTCGGAAGAAAACCAGGCTTAGTTCGCAAAACCACCTTATCTGCATGGAACACCAGATAGGGCGGAGAACACTGCAGAGCAGATAACTCTGAAACTCTTCTAGCAGAAGAAATTGCAACTAAAAACAAAACTTTCCAAGATAGTAACTTAATATCTATGGAATGTAAAGGTTCAAACGGAACCCCTTGAAGAACTGAAAGAACTAGATTTAGACCCCAGGGAGGAGTCAAAGGTCTGTAAACAGGCTTGATCCTAACCAGAGCCTGAACAAATGCTTGAACATCTGGCACGGCTGCCAGTCTTTTGTGTAGTAAGACAGATAAAGCAGAGATCTGTCCTTTTAGAGAACTTGCAGATAATCCTTTCTCCAAACCTTCTTGTAGAAAGGATAGAATCTTAGGAATTTTTATCTTGTTCCATGGGAATCCTTTGGATTCACACCAACAGATATATTTTTTCCATATTTTATGGTAAATTTTTCTAGTTACAGGCTTTCTAGCCCGAATCAGAGTATCTATTACAGAATCTGAAAACCCACGCTTTGATAAAATCAAGCGTTTAATCTCCAAGCCGTCAGTTGGAGGGAGACCAGATTCGGATGTTCGAATGGACCCTGAACAAGAAGGTCCTGTCTCAAAGGTAGCTTCCATGGTGGAGCCGATGACATATTCACCAGGTCTGCATACCAAGTCCTGCGTGGCCACGCAGGAGCTATCAAGATCACCGAGGCCCTCTCCTGATTGATCCTGAATGATCCTGAATGAGAGGAAACGGTGGGAATACATAAGCTAGGTTGAAGGTCCAAGGTGCTACTAGTGCATCTACTAGAGTCGCCTTGGGATCCCTGGATCTCGACCCGTAGCAAGGAACCTTGAAGTTCTGACGAGACGCCAACAGATCCATGTCTGGAATGCCCCATAATTGAGTTATTTGGGCAAAGATTTCCGGATGGAGTTCCCACTCCCCCGGATGGAATGTCTGACGACTCAGAAAATCCGCTTCCCAATTTTCCACTCCTGGGATGTGGATCGCAGACAAGTGGCAGGAGTGATCCTCCGCCCATTGAATTATCTTGGTCACTTCTTTCATCGCCAGGGAACTCCTTGTTCCCCCCTGATGATTGATATATGCAACTGTCGTCATGTTGTCTGATTGAAACCTTATGAATTTGGCCTTTGCTAGTTGAGGCCAAGCTCTGAGAGCATTGAATATCGCTCTCAGTTCCAGAATGTTTATCGTGAGAGGAGACTCTTCCCGAGACCATAGACCCTGAGCTTTCAGGGATTCCCAGACCGCGCCTCAGCCCACTAGACTGGCGTCGGTCGTGACAATGACCCACTCTGGTCTGCGGAAGCTCATTCCCTGTGACAGATTGTCCAGGGTCAGCCACCAACGGAGTGAATCTCTGGTCTTTTGATCTACTTGAATCATTGGAAACAAGTCTGTATAATCCCCATTCCACTGTCTGAGCATGCACAGTTGTAATGGTCTTAGATGAATTGTTGCAACCATCAATCCTATTACTTCCATGCACTGCGCTATGGAAGGACGAGGAACAGAATGAAGTACTTGACAAGAGCTTAGGAGTTTTGATTTTCTGACCTCTGTCAGAAAAATCCTCATTTCTAAGGAATCTATTATTGTTCCCAAGAAGGGAACTCTTGTTGACGGGGACAGAGAACTTTTTTCTTTGTTCACCTTCCATCCGTGAGATCTGAGAAAGGCTAGGACGATGTCCGTATGAGCCTTTGCTTTTGACAGGGACGACGCTTGAATTAGGATGTCGTCCAAGTAAGGTACTACTGCAATGCCCCTTGGTCTTAGAACCGCTAGAAGGGACCCTAGTACCTTTGTGAAAATCCTTGGAGCAGTGGCTAATCCGAATGGAAGTGCCACAAACTGATAATGCTTGTCCAGAAAAGCGAACCTTAGGAACTGATGATGTTCCTTGTGGATAGGAATATGTAGGTACGCATCCTTTAAATCCACGGTAGTCATAAATTGACTTTCCTGGATGGTGGGTAGGATCGTTCGAATAGTTTCCATTTTGAACGATGGTACCCTGAGAAATTTGTTTAGGATCCAAAATTGGTTTGAATGTTCCCTCTTTTTTGGGAACTATGAACAGATTGGAATAAAATCCCATTCCTTGTTCTCTTATTGGAACTGGATGTATCACTCCCATCTTTAACAGGTCTTCTACACAATGTAAGAATGCCTGTCTCTTTATTTGGTTTGAAGATAAGTGAGACCTGTGGAACCTTCCCCTTGGGGGTAGTTCCTTGAATTCCAGGAGATAACCTTGAGAAACTATTTCTAGCGCCCAAGGATCCTGAACATCTCTTGCCCAAGCCTGAGCAAAGAGAGAGAGTCTGCCCCCCACCAGATCCGGTCCCGGATCGGGGGCTATCCCTTCATGCTGTTTTGGTAGCAGTGGTAGGCTTCTTGGCCTGCTTACCCTTGTTCCAGCCTTGCATTGGTTTCCAGGCTGGTTTGGGTTGTGAAGTATTACCCTCTTGCTTAGAGGATGCAGAATTAGAGGATGGTCCGTTTCTGCGAAAGGGACGAAAATTAGGCTTATTTTTAGCCTTAAAAGACCTATCCTGTGGGAGGGCGTGGCCCTTTCCCCCAGTGATGTCTGAAATAATCTCTTTCAAATCTGGTCCAAATAATGTTTTACCTTTGAAAGGAATGTTAAGCAATTTTGTCTTGGAAGACACATCCGCTGACCAAGACTTTAGCCAAAGCGCTCTGCGCGCCACGATAGCAAACCCTGAATTTTTCGCCGCTAATCTAGCTAATTGCAAAGCGGCATCTAAAACAAAAGAGTTAGCCAATTTAAGTGCTTGAACTCTGTCCATAACCTCATACGAAGATTCTTTACTGAGCGACTTTTCTAGTTCCTCTAATTTTTTATCCATAGGATCTTTGAAAGCACAACTATCTTCGATAGGAATAGTAGTGCGTTTGTTTAGAGTAGAAACCGCCCCCTCGACCTTGGGGACTGTCTGCCATAAGTCCTTTCTGGGGTCGACTATAGGAAATAATTTAAATATGGGGGGGGGGGAACAAAAGGTATGCCGGGCTTTTCCCACTCTTTATTTACTTTGTCCGCCACCCGCTTGGGTATAGGAAAAGCGTCGGGGGGCACCGGAACCTCTAGGAACTTGTCCATCTTACATAATTTCTCTGGAATGACCAAATTGACACAATCATCCAGAGTAGATAACACCTCCTTAAGCAGTGCGCGGAGATGTTCTAATTTAAATTTAAATGTCACAACATCAGGTTCAGCTTGATGAGAAATTTTTTCTGAATCTGAGATTTCTCCATCAGACAAAACCTCCCTCATGGCCCCTTGAGATTGGTGTGAGGGTATGTCAGAACAGTTATCATCAGCGCCCTCTTGCTCTTCAGTGTTTAAAACAGAGCAATCGCGCTTTCTCTGATAAGTAGGCATTTTGGATAAAAGATTTGCTATGGAGTTATCCATTACAGCCGTTAATTGTTGCATGGTAATAAGTATTGGCGCACTAGATGTACTAGGGGCCTCCAGTGTGGGCAAAACTGGTGTAGACACAGTAGGGGATGATGTAGTATCATGTTTACTCCCCTCATTTGAGGAATCATCTTGGGCAATATCATTATCTGTGGCATTACTGTCCTTACTTTGTTTGGACACTATGGCACAATTATCACATAAATTTAAATGGGGAGACACATTGGCTTTCATACATATAGAACATAGCTTATCTGATGGTACAGACATGTTAAACAGGCTTAAACTTGTCAACAAAGCACAAAAAAAACATTTTAAAATAAAACCGTTACTGTCTCTTTAAATTTCAAACTGAAAACACTTTATTACTGAATATGTGAAAAAGTATGAAGGAATTGTTCAAAAATTACCAAAATTTCACCAGTGTCTTAAAGCATTAAAAGTATTGCACACCAAATTTCAGAGCTTTAACCCTTAAAATAACGGAACCGGCGCCGTTTTTAAATTTAACCCCTATACAGTCCCAGCTATATGCTTTGCTGAGACCCAACCAAGCCCAGAGGGGAATACGATACCAAATGACGCCTTCTAGAAGCTTTTTTAGTGATTCTTAGATCCTCACACATGCATCTGCATGCCTTGCTCTCCAAAAACAACTGCGCAGTAATGGCGCGAAAATGAGGCTCAGTCTATAACTAGAAAGGCCCCCAGACTAAAAAAGGTGTCCAACACAGTGCCTGCCGTTTTTTAAACGTTCCCCAAGATTATAATGCCAATTATTAGCTAGAATCTGCATAATATGCCCCAATAAAGCAATCGTTTTAGCCCATAAAAATGTCTACCAGTTTTTAAGCCCTTTTTTTAAGCCCTTTATTCTTTTATGTTTGACTAAGAAAATGGCTTACCGGTCCCCATGAGGGGAAATGACAGCCTGCCAGCATTACATGGTCTTGTTAGAAATATGGCTAGTCATACCTTAAGCAGAAAAGTCTGCTAACTGTTTCCCCCCAACTGAAGTTACTTCATCTCAACAGTCCTGTGTGGAAACAGCAATCGATTTTAGTTACTGTCTGCTAAAATCATCTTCCTCTTACAAACAGAAATCTTCATCCTTTTCTGTTTCAGAGTAAATAGTACATACCAGCACTATTTTAAAATAACAAACACTTGATAGAAGAATAAAAACTACATTTAAACACCAAAAAACTCTTAACCATCTCCGTGGAGATGTTGCCTGTGCAACGGCAAAGAGAATGACTGGGGTGGGCGGAGCCTAGGAGGGATCATGTGACCAGCTTTGCTGGGACTCTTTGCCATTTCCTGTTGGGGAAGAGAATATCCCACAAGTAAGGATGACGCCGTGGACCGGACACACCAATGTTGGAGAAAAGAAGTTTATACTCTTTCCCATTAGTTACTAATAATGTTCGCCATCTTAACTGGCATAGGAAAAGTCAGAGGGACCTTCCTATCTTCAGAAACCCTGTCTAATTTAGGGATCTTAGACTCCTCAGGGAGTGTAGCCTCTGGAACCTCTAAAGTAGACAGAACCTCCTATAATAAAAAAACGCAGATGCTCAATTTTAAATCTAAAGGAGAGTTCCTCCGCTGAAGGAGGTTTAGTAACTGAAGTTCACCCTCTGAAGCTACAGAGGTTAACTCATCCTCGGATAGCTGGAATATAGTAGCTAAATCCGACAAATATTTAGATGACTCTAGGTCAGGAGAACTATGTTTAACCTTTCTCTTGCATTTGTTAGAGCGAGGTAAGGCACTCAGGGCTGCAGACACCACCGACTGTAACTGCGCTGTAAAGTCCGCTGGAAAAAGGTCCCCTCCAGATGGAGGATTAGTTGAGTCACGGGGAACTGCATGTGGAGGCGTTAATGCAGTAATTTCTCGGGACCCAGATTCCTGAGAAGTAGACGGCTCAGAAGAGCTAATAGTGCTATGAGTATTAGCAGGCTTGTCTCCATTCTTAGACATTAGAGCAGTGTTTAGGCAAATGGAACAAAATTGATCAGGCAGACAAACCACAGCCTCCTCACAATATAAACAGGAATTATTATTCAATACAGAAGGAGCGGAACCTTCTAATATAGTATCAGAGTCCTCCATAGCTTTGTATATACCCACAGTAGGACAATCAAAAAGAAACGCTTTTATTTAAAAAACGGCACCTTAATACTCCCAATGGCTGGGGTAATCACCACCTCCTAGACCCAGAAAGTAAACAGTGAAAACGCTCACGTGGTACGCAAGACAGGACGTCCCCTGCTATGCAAAAGGGTGCCAAGCTATTATGAGCTGCGCAACACTTCAAAAACGAAAGTGAAACCCGGTTGTTCTAAGCCAAAAACACACAGCCTATGAGCCTAAAAAAACTCTCACATTAAGCAGATATAAATCCCCAAACTGTTCAAATAATCTCCCTGAAAGAGATATTAACCCTCGATCCTATCGAGGTATAAAGACTTTGGCTGGGGTGTCTTTGCCTTTTCCTGGTGGCCAGGTGTTGTATTTCCCAACAATAAGGAATTAATTTGTGGACTCCCCCTGCCTTATAGACGGAAATCTCTTGTTTTTTGTAAAAATAAAAAATAAAAAAATAAAAATCCCTAGAGAGGCCAAAAAGCAAAATCTATATTTTCAAAATGATACAAATTGCCTAAATACACCAGGATGAGGCATCCCTGAAGACTAATGGAGAATTTGGGGCTTACGCCAAGAAGGCACTATGTACCAAACAGTTCTGAATATGGCTCTATAAGAAAGTGACAAAAATATGTTTGTATTTATTTATTAAGAAGGATGCCATGCCTTACAGTTTAAGATTTGTAGTTTAAAAAAGGGACAGTCTACTTGATTTTATTTTATTGTTTAAAAAGATAGGAAACACCTTTACTTACATTCCCCAGCTTTGCATAAACAACATTGTTATATTAATATACTTTATAACCTTTAAGTTTGCCTGTTTTGAAGCTCCTGCAGACCGCCCCTTATTTCAGTGATTTTTAAATATTACACAACAGTTAGACAGGGCTAGTTCATGTGTGTGATATAGTTAACATTGTGCTCACTCCCATGGAGAATGATAATGGTTATGCAAGAAATAAAATCCAATACTGAAATCAGCAATGTCCCAATAAAGGTGCACGTAAGAGCATAGGCACTCTGCCAGCCTCCAAAAATCTAGTTAAAAGATGCAACTCTACAGCACTCATGTAAAAATAATCTCCTTTATTGCAGAGTTTGATCCAAGCAAACAGCAACGTTTCGGTTACTCACCCTTATTCATGAATAAGGGTGAATAGCCTGAAACGTTGCTGTTTGAGCGGTAAGCCCATCAAGATGGTAGACATATTTGTATGAGGGAAGAGATTACAAATATTTATAATGTTGACCATTGATCCCATAGTTGCCCCAACTAACCAATGAATACCACATTTGTCCTTTAGGTTTCCTTAAAAGAGATTGTGAGAATTTCAAAATTATTTTAACACTGCAGGTAATAGGTTAGAAGTAGCAGACCAGGAGACTCACCATCTCAGATACAAGGGTCTCCTGTCTGCATATACGATCTACAAATTTCTTTTCATTACGTCTCTCCAAGACTTTCTTACGGATCCTAGACACAAAAGCAAAAACAAAAATTAGATATTGTTTTCTGTTGTTCCTTAAATATTTAAATTATCAATGTATTCCATTCATGTAGTTAAGGCTACCAAAATGTTTGTATATTTTGTTGGTTTAATCACTTCTATACAAGATCTTCTAAAACATGACTATTAAAAAGAAAGATATTAACAACCTTGAGTGTGATCTGAAGTATAGCATGGCAGTGAGATACTCTCTTTTCTGAGCTTCCTGAATGCTTAATAAGTCCTTTAGTAGTTGTACATTTCACAAAGACATGACATACAGACTGTTCCATCATAAACACAGGTTACATTTGTTTACTTGCTCTAAGCTATTGCTAGTTCAAATCCACTTTTAGGAAATCACATATATCAAATTAAACATCAGCTAATAAGTCTTTCTGGTCTGCTCAGGCTAGGTTGAAAATCAAAACTATAATTCTAAAGCATTCAAAAATCAACATACTTTACATAAACAAACATAACCTTCAAATCAAATATAAAATCCAGATCATTAACCGAAATCAGTATAAAAGTTATAACTAGCGTTAAAAAAAAAGCTAAAAACTGATTGTCTTTTTTTCTACTGTGCCAAAATACAAATATCTACAGTTTTTTTATCCCAGCAATTTAAAAAAACTGATAAAGTAGATTTCAGTGTAGTTTTGAACAATTAGAAGTTACAGTTTTAGCAAGACAATTCTTCATTTATGCCCTTGAAAGCAAATATGCTGGGATGCAGGAAGGTTCCCTTATGAAGATCTTAAAAAAAAAAAAACACACACACACACAAACGGAAAACAAACAGAGGTTCCAGTGCTGACATTTTGAGAAAAGCAAAACTAATAATCAAATCGGAAGGATTGTTATTACCTTCAGATTCTTTTTCTAAATTTTACAGAGTAAATTCAGAATCAAGCTCAAGAAATAGATAAACAAGTTTTACACATATTCTGCCAAGAGCAAGTGACTGAACAATTGAGGAAGTTGTTGGTTGCAATGTTTTAGCATTCGCCAATATTCTACAAGAACAGAGTTCTGTGCAGCTTCAATGCATCTACAATTCTGTTGAAAGCCCTTGATGCATGCTAAGGTAGTTTGCCTGTGCAATCTAAATGCCTTAACAAGTAATGAGTTTTTAAATGTAAATGAGTTTGACTAAACATTTTTGAAACCAAAAGAAAATTGAATCAGTTTTGCATAACAACTCAATACTTAATTTCCTTCCTGATGTTTTAGATATCGCACAGTTGTCACATTGCCAAAAACAATATACGGATGCAACTCAACAATATTCCAGAAATACCAATATCTTAATGCAACAGATATCACCTTTTATATAATAATAGAAAGTTTAGATCCTGAATTGTCCCACAAAACGTGGCCGTACTTACCCTGGCATACTGTTCCCCAATCCCAAGTTAGATGAACCCAGCAGCGGTCTAATAACGGAAGACCTCTTGACAAATTCTAAATATCTATCTGCCTATCCAAAAGCTGTTTCTGCTGAGCAGGATATTGGATTTTCTTTTAAAGTCTGCAACTCAGCCTCCATTTGCTGAGAAAGTATTTCAGCAAAGGTCTTGTGCCACTTTGCCGACTTTGGGTCAGATTACAAGTGGAGTGGTAGTTAACGCTTCCACTCAAGAGCTAACTCCGCTAGAAGTAAGTTTTTTCACTTGTCAGGTAGCGCTCGTATTACAAGTTGAAAATAAACAGTTTTCGCTTGGGCGCTAACCATTCTCCAATAGAAGTCAATAGAGCAAAAAAAGTGTGTGTGGGGGGGATAAACACCCTACTCGCACGCAAAGCCGTTCACATATTCTCAAGTGCGCTAATATTTAACATTCTAATACTTTCCACATAGATATAAATACATATTTTACATATATCTGATGGTATTTTGGTACACAATATATATATATATATATATATATACATATATAGATATCAAAATAACATAATTTATGTAAGAACTTACCTGATAAATTCATTTCTTTCATATTAGCAAGAGTCCATGAGCTAGTGACGTATGGGATATACATTCCTACCAGGAGGGGCAAAGTTTCCCAAACCTCAAAATGCCTATAAATACACCCCTCACCACACCCACAAATCAGTTTAACGAATAGCCAAGAAGTGGGGTGATAAGAAAAAAGTGCGAAAGCATAAAAAATAAGGAATTGGAATAATTGTGCTTTATACAAAAAAATCATAACCACCACAAAAAAGGGTGGGCCTCATGGACTCTTGCTAATATGAAAGAAATGAATTTATCAGGTAAGTTCTTACATAAATTATGTTTTCTTTCATGTAATTAGCAAGAGTCCATGAGCTAGTGACGCATGGGATAATGACTACCCAAGATGTGGATCTTTCCACACAAGAGTCACTAGAGAGGGAGGGATAAAATAAAGACAGCCAATTCCTGCTGAAAATAATCCACACCCAAAATAAAGTTTAAATGAAAACATAAGCAGAAGATTCAAACTGAAACAGCTGCCTGAAGTACTTTTCTACCAAAAACTGCTTCAGAAGAAGAAAACACATCAAAATGGTAGAATTTAGTAAACGTATGCAAAGAAGACCAAGTTGCTGCTTTGCAAATCTGATCAACCGAAGCTTCATTCCTAAACGCCCAGGAAGTAGAAACTGACCTAGTAGAATGAGCTGTAATCCTCTGAGGCGGAGTTTTACCCGACTCAACATAGGCATGATGAATTAAAGATTTCAACCAAGATGCCAAAGAAATGGCAGAAGCTTTCTGGCCTTTTCTAGAACCGGAAAAGATGACAAATAGACTAGAAGTCTTTCGGAAAGTCTTAGTAGCTTCAACATAATATTTCAAAGCTCTAACAACATCCAAAGAATGCAATGATTTCTTCTTAGAATTCTTAGGATTAGGGCATAATGAAGGAACTACAATTTCTCTACTAATGTTGTTGGCATTCACAACCTTAGGTAAAAATTTAAAAGAAGTTCGCAACACCGCCTTATCCTGATGAAAAATCAGAAAAGGAGACTCACAAGAAAGAGCAGACAATTCAGAGACTCTTCTGGCAGAAGAGATGGCCAAAAGGAACAAAACTTTCCAAGAAAGTAATTTAATGTCTAATGAATGCATAGGTTCAAACGGAGGAGATTGAAGAGCCCCCAGAACCAAATTGAAACTCCAAGGAGGAGAAATTGACTTAATGACAGGTTTTATACGAACCAAGGCTTTTACAAAACAATGAATATCAGGAAGATTAGCAATCTTTCTGTGAAAAAGAACAGAAAGAGCAGAGATTTGACCTTTCAAGGAACTTGCGGACAAACCTTTATCTAAACCATCCTGAAGAAACTGTAAAATTCTCGGAATTCTAAAAGAATGCCAGGAAAAATGATGAGAAAGACACCAAGAAATATAAGTCTTCCAGACTCTATAATATATCTCTCTAGATACAGATTTACGAGCCTGTAACATAGTATTAATCACAGAGTCAGAGAAACCTCTTTGACCAAGAATCAAGCGTTCAATCTCCATACCTTTAAATTTAAGGATTTGAGATCCTGATGGAAAAAAGGACCTTGCGACAGAAGGTCTGGTCTTAACGGAAGAGTCCACGGTTGGCAAGAGGCCATCCGGACAAGATCCGCATACCAAAACCTGTGAGGCCATGCTGGAGCTACCAGCAGAACAAACGAGCATTCCTTCAGAATCTTGGAGATTACTCTTGGAAGAAGAACTAGAGGCGGAAAGATATAGGCAGGATGATACTTCCAAGGAAGTGATAATGCATCCACTGCCTCCGCCTGAGGATCCCGGGATCTGGACAGATACCTGGGAAGTTTATTGTTTAGATGAGAAGCCATCAGATCTATTTCTGGAAGTTCCCACATTTGAACAATCTGAAGAAATACCTCTGGGTGAAGAGACCATTCGCCCGGATGCAACGTTTGGCGACTGAGATAATCCGCTTCCCAATTGTCTATTCCTGGAATATGAACCGCAGAGATTAGACAGGAGCTGGATTCTGCCCAAACCAGAATTCGAGATACTTCTTTCATAGCCAGAGGACTGTGAGTCCCTCCTTGATGATTGATGTATGCCACAGTTGTGACATTGTCTGTCTGAAAACAAATGAACGATTCTCTCTTCAGAAGAGACCAAGACTGAAGAGCTCTGAAAATTGCACGGAGTTCCAAAATATTGATCGGTAATCTCACCTCCTGAGATTCCCAAACCCCTTGTGCTGTCAGAGACCCCCACACAGCTCCCCAACCTGTAAGACTTGCATTTGTTGAAATTACAGTCCAGGTCAGAAGAACAAAAGAAGCCCCCTGAACTAAACGATGGTGATCTGTCCACCACGTCAGAGAGTGTCGTACAATCGGTTTTAAAGATATTAATTGAGATATCTTTGTGTAATCCCTGCACCATTGGTTCAGCATACAGAGCTGAAGAGGTCGCATGTGAAAACGAGCAAAGGGGATCGTGTCCGATGCAGCAGTCATAAGACCTAGAATTTCCATGCATAAGGCTACCGAAGGGAATGATTGTGACTGAAGGTTTTGACAAGCTGAAATCAATTTTAGACGTCTCTTGTCTGTCAAAGACAGAGTCATGGACACTGAATCTATCTGGAAACCCAAAAAGGTTACCCTTGTCTGAGGAATCAATGAACTTTTTAGTGAATTGATCCTCCAACCATGATTTTGAAGAAACAACAAAAGTCGATTCGTATGAAATTCTGCTAAATGTGAAGACTGAGCAAGTACCAAGATATCGTCCAAATAAGGAAATACCACAATACCCTGTTCTCTGATTACAGATAGAAGGGCACCGAGAACCTTTGTAAAAATTCTTGGAGCTGTTGCTAGGCCAAACGGCAGAGCCACAAACTGGTAATGCTTGTCTAGGAAAGAGAATCTCAGAAACTGATAGTGAGCTGGATGAATCGGAATATGCAGATATGCATCCTGTAAATCTATTGTAGACATATAATGCCCTTGCTGAACAAAAGGCAGGATAGTCCTTACAGTTACCATTTTGAATGTTGGTATCCTTACATAACGATTCAATATTTTTAGATCCAGAACTGGTCTGAAGGAATTCTCCTTCTTTGGTACAATGAAGAGATTCGAATAAAACCCCAGCCCCTGTTCCAGAACTGGAACTGGCATAATTACTCCAGCCAACTCTAGATCTGAAACACATTTCAGAAATGCTTGAGCTTTCGCTGGGTTTACTGGGACACGGCAAAGAAAAAATCTCTTTGCAGGAGGTCTTATCTTGAAACCAATTCTGTACCCTTCTGAAATAATGTTCTGAATCCACAGATTGTGAACAGAATTGATCCAAATTTCTTTGAAAAAATGTAATCTGCCCCCTACCAGCTGAGCTGGAATGAGGGCCACACCTTCATGTGGACTTAGAAGCTGGATTTGCTTTTCTAGAAGGCTTGGATTTATTCCAGACTGGAGATGGTTTCCAAACTGAAACTGCTCCTGAGGATGAAGGATCAGGCTTTTGTTCTTTGTTGAAACGAAAGGAACGAAAACGATTATTAGCCCTGTTTTTACCCTTAGATTTTTTATCCTGTGGTAAAAAAGTTCCTTTCCCACCAGTAACAGTTGAGATAATAGAATCCAACTGAGAACCAAATAATTTATTACCCTGGAAAGAAAGGGAAAGTAGAGTCGATTTAGAAGACATATCAGCATTCCAAGTTTTAAGCCATAAAGCTCTTCTAGCTAAAATAGCTAGAGACATAAACCTGACATCAACTCTGATAATATCAAAAATGGCATCACAGATAAAATTATTAGCATGTTGAAGAAGAATAATAATGTTATGAGAATCATGATCTGTTACTTGTTGCGCTAAAGTTTCCAACCAAAACGTTGAAGCTGCAGCAACATCCGCCAAAGATATAGCAGGTCTAAGAAGATTACCTGAACACAAATAAGCTTTTCTTAGAAAGGATTCAATTTTCCTATCTAAAGGATCCTTAAAGGAAGTACCATCTGCCGTAGGAATAGTAGTACGTTTAGCAAGGGTAGAGATAGCCCCATCAACTTTAGGGATTTTGTCCCAAAACTCTAATCTGTCAGACGGCACAGGATATAATTGCTTAAAACGTTTAGAAGGAGTAAATGAATTACCCAAATTATTCCATTCCCTGGAAATTACTTCAGAAATAGCACCAGGAACAGGAAAAACTTCTGGAATAACTACAGGAGATTTAAAGACCTTGTCTAAACGTTTAGATTTAGTATCAAGAGGACCAGAATCCTCAATTTCTAATGCAATTAGGACTTCTTTAAGTAAAGAAAGAATAAATTCCATTTTAAATAAATATGAAGATTTATCAGCATCAACCTCTGAAACAGAATCCTCTGAACCAGAAGAATCATTAGAATCAGAATGATGATGTTCATTTAAAAATTAATCTGGATAAAGAGAAGTTTTAAAAGACTTTTTATGTTTACTAGAAGGAGGAATAACAGACATAGCCTTCTTAATAGATTCAGAAACAAAATCTCTTATGTTATCAGGAACACTCTGAACATTAGATGTTGATGGAACTGCAACAGGTAATGGTATTTTACTAAAGGAAATATTTTCTGCATTAACAAGTTTGTCATGACATTTAATACAAACAACAGCTGGAGGAACAGCTACCAAAAGTTTACAGCAGATACACTTAGCTTTGGTAGTTCCAGCATCAGGCAGCGATTTTCCTGAAGTATCTTCTGATTCAGATGCAACATGAGACATCTTGCAATATGTAAGAGAAAAAACAACATATAAAGCAAAATTGATCAAATTCCTTAAATGACAGTTTCAGGAATGGGAAAAAAAGCCAAAGAACAAGCTTCTAGCAACCAGAAGCAATGAAAAAATGAGACCTAAATAATGTGGAGACAAAAGCGACGCCCATATTTTTTTAGCGCCAAATAAGACGCCCACATTATTTGGCGCCTAAATGCTTTTGGCGCCAAAAATGACGCCACATCCGTAACGCCGACATTTTTGGCGCAAAAGAACGTCAAAAAATGACGCAACTTCCGGCGACACGTATGACGCCGGAAACAGAAAAGATTTTTTGCGCCAAAAAAGTCTGCGCCAAGAATGACGCAATAAAATGAACCATTTTCAGCCCCCACGAGCCTAACAGCCCACAGGGAAAAAGTGAAATTTTTTAAGGTAAGAAAAAATGATTGATTCAAATGCATTATCCCAAATATGAAACTGACTGTCTGAAAATAAGGAATGTTGAACATCCTGAGTCAAGGCAAATAAATGTTTGAATACATATATTTAGAACTTTATAAAAAAGCGCCCAAACATAGCTTAGAGTGTCACAGAAAATAAGACTTACTTACCCCAGGACACTCGTCTACATGTTGTAGAAAGCCAAACCAGTACTGAAACGAAAATCAGCAGAGGTAATGGTATATATATATATATAAGAGTATAGCGTCGATCTGAAAAGGGAGGTAAGAGATGAATCTCTATGACCGATAACAGAGAACCTATGAAATAGACCCCGTAGAAGGAGATCATTGCATTCAAATAGGCAATACTCTCCTCACATCCCTCTGACATTCACTGCACGCTGAGAGGAAAACCGGGCTCCAACCTGTTGCGGAGCGCATATCAACGTAGAATCTAGCACAAACTTACTTCACCACCTCCATAGGAGGCAAAGTTTGTAAAACTGATTTGTGGGTGTGGTGAGGGGTGTATTTATAGGCATTTTGAGGTTTGGGAAACTTTGCCCCTCCTGGTAGGAATGTATATCCCATACGTCACTAGCTCATGGACTAATTACATGAAAGAAAACAAGAGTATTTGTTAACATCAGTCCGATCCTCTTCGCTCCGTACTTGATGCGCGTGTTTTTGACGTTTTTTTTGTTAAATATAGAGAACGTATTCAGATCCGTGGCAGCGATGTTTATGGAAGATTGGCGAGCATATTGACGCCCGCGAATGCACCATAGTTGACACTTTGATAAATAGGCCTCTTAGTCCAGAATTTAGCAAGTTGAAGTACATTATCAATTTTATTTCAAAGGTTTTTCTTTCCATGGTGTTTTTGAAGTTTCCTCTGAGAATCTTGATTTTGAGGTTTTGGATGGAGTGGTCAGGTTGGGTGAAATGGTGACCAACAGGGGTACAGTATTTTGTTTCACAGTGGTTTTTGTTTGAGTGTCTGTGTAAGTTCATCCGAAGGTGCAGTTTTTGGCTTGTTTCTCCAATATAACATCCCACTTCACATGCAGTGCAATGTATCATCTATACCACATTTGCAGATATACATGAATATGCCCCTTTAATGTTATATGACTTACTCTTGTGATTTGCTGTGCTGCTTTCACAAATGTGTTGCTTTGTTGCAGCGCTTGGTTCCATTTTGAGTGTTCTTTTTATCAAGGGGTAGCTTCCTGTGGACCGGTTTCTGTTTTAGGATGGGTGGTTGTGCCTGGACAGGGGGTTTTGGAAATATTTTTTTGAGTGTGGGATCCTCTAAAAATAGTGGCTGTAAGTCTTTTTTATTTTTCTTATGCCTCCTACAGCAGGGTTATATTTTACTACTAATTGGATACGCGATATGGTACACAGGTAAGCCTATGTCCACACTTTTTGTCATTATTACTATGTCCACACTTCCCTTTTTTATTTCCTTTCTCCTTTTTTGACTATCTTATATTCACCTGTATACCTAATTTCACATCTTTATACATGTTGATTTCATGTTGATATATATAACTTTATGTCAGTATATGATTTGTATATAACCATATATTTCCCTTCTGTTATCGTTCACTGGACACTGTATGCCTCTGTGCCTTCACACACACACACACACACACACATATATATACACACACACACAGTACTGTGCAAAAGTCTTAGGCTGCCACCAGCTTTGTTGTTTTATCAAAGTTTTAATGACCATATTTATTTTTTGGTCTTTTTCTTTTAAGATACAAACAGAAAATACAGGAAATATGTATATAAAATAAAAAATTAAAAAACACAATATTCAGAACAAAATGGCTTCTTCAGGCAAAGTCTTCAAAGAATGCAGCAGCACCACTTCTCATATAGAAAGTTCCTTTATTAAACACATAGTAGGAGCAGGTAAAAATAGAACCACGTTTCGGGTGGTTATCCCTTAGTCATGTTCACATAGTGTTTGTTAGAGTTAATCACCTTTAAATAGCCATCAGTCAGGTGAGACCACACCTTTCAACTTAATTACTTAGGTATACATTTTTCTTAACCTCTATTGCCATCTAGTGGTCTAACCCATATCAAACATACAATTTTATTTTACAAAAAATATTTTTTTTAAAAGAGAACAATCACATTTGTTGAAGAGCAGATATCAAAATGTCAAAATATAAAATTATAAAATTAAATGCCAGAAAAGGAATTGTATAAAGATAAAAATCTTTTACTTTACAGGAATACACTTAAATCGAGTTCCCTATTCATACCATTGGGGATTAAGCAATCTAATTTATTAATCCAAAATGCCTCACGTTTTTTGAGAAGCAGTTCTCTATTGCCACCACGTCTAGGGCTCTGTATATGATCTATTATTTGGAATCTTAATTGTGCAATAGAGTGACCTTTACTCAAAAAATGGTGGGCAACTGGGGCCTTTAAATCTCCTGTCCTGATATTGGATTTATGTTGAATTATTCTGTCTCTCACCTTCTGGGTCGTCTCTCCGATGTAAATAAGCCCACACGGACATTTGATTAAATATACAACAAAATTGGCATTACAATTGTAATAGCCCTTTATTTTAAATTTCTGTCCCGTAAGGGGGTGGATGAATATATCAGATTTTATCATGTTATTACAACTGAAGCAATTGAGACAAGGGAAACTGCCATTTCTCTCTGAAGTAATGTACCCCAATCTGGATTTCTTACTGGAACCCACGTCAGCCTTAACAATTTTATCTTTTAAACTAGGAAGTCTAGTGTAGGCTGGCATAGGTGGTTGGCGGAATGCTAGTACCTCAGGATTACACTCACTCAAAACATGCCACTGCTTCCTAATGATCCTTTGTATTTCTGAACTGCAAGAATTGTATTCAGACACAAATACCATCCTGTCAGGGTCCTTTCTCTTATAGGTATTTCCAGTATTAACCCTTTCATCAGGTAGTTGTATCACCTTATCAATAGTCTCCTGAATCAAATCAGGGGGATAACCATGCTGCACAAATCTAATGCCCATCTCCTGTAATCTCTGCAAAGCCAAGGCTTTGTCTTTCACTATCCGCTTTACTCTCAACATTTGACTGTAAGGTAAAGATTTCACCAAAGCAGGTGCATGGGCACTAGAGAAGTGCAGGAGGCTGTTCCTATCAGTATCCTTTCTAAATATATCTGTTTTTAGAAGGGAACCATCTTTATAGATTTTAGTATCAAGGAAGTTAATAGACTCTTCACTCCAAGACATTGTAAATTTAATACATCCTGATGCCCTGTTCAATTCACTCACAAATTGTTGTAGGGATCCAACGTCACCCCACCAAATGCCAAATATGTCATCTATGTAACGCCACCAGGTGGCGCCACATAGAATGAAGAGCTCATTTTCATATACAAATTTCTCCTCGAAAATACTCATAAAAATATTGGCATAGGTAGGGGCGACGTTGGACCCCATAGCAGTTCCTTGTTTTTGTAAGAAATAAGAATCCTCAAAAAGGAAATAATTACAGTGCAGAATAATTTCCATTAACTCTATAATGAATTGCTGTTGCATAGCAGTGAACCTATTACTTTTACCAATAGCATATTTGATAGAATCTAACCCACTACTATGTGGTATAGACGTGTAGAGGCTAACAATGTCCAAGCTATACAAGATGCATTTATCCATATTCCCTGGCAGACCTTCAATCTTAGATAAAAAATCATTAGTATCTTTAATAAAAGACATAGCCTGAGCTACAAATGGTCTCAACAGTCTGTCAAGGTATATGGATATGTTTGTAAAGAACCCGCCACTATGGGATGTCCAGGGGGGGTCCCCAGATTCTTATGAACCTTTGGGAGAGTGTAAAGCACTGGTATAGTGTATTCCTCTTTAATAAGATAATTTTTAGTTTCATTATCAATAATTCCATTCTGGAATGCTCTCTGTATGCATCTTTTTATGTCTACTGCAATTTTAGATGTGGGGTCTGAGGTTAATGGCATATATACATCTGTGTTAGCTAATTGAGCTTTAATTTCACCAATATAGTACCCCCTATCCAAAATAACTGTGGCTCCGCCCTTATCAGCTTGTTTGCAAATCAATTCTTTATTATTGCAAATTGCTTGTAAGGCTTGACTATCTTCTTTAGACATATTAGGCAAAAAACGTAATTTCTTCTTACAGTATTTTTTCTTTAGGTTATCCAAATCAGATTTAACTAATTTCATGAATACATCAATACTTGAATCATAACATGTTGGAACAAATGCACTCTTATTTTTCAGTCCAAGACTCTTAATAGCTAAATCGTCAGGGGTAGAAACATTTTTCAATTGACTTTTAAACCCATCATAAGCATTGGAAAAAAAGGATTTTAGCTTAAGATTTCTATTAAATTTGTAAAGGTCCTGATCTAATTTAAACCAATTACAATGATCTTGTTTACAAAAAGAAAGTCCCTTCTCCAACACCTTGTATTGGGCATTTGAGAGTTCTACCTTAGAGATGTTCAACACTAGTGTTTGTTCGCCCGGCGTGTCTTCCTTGGCGGTACCTGTGACACCTTGTTGTGGATTGGTTTTGCGGTGATGCCTCCTACCGCCCCGTCTCCTCCGACATCTGAATCCCCTGAAGTGGATTCCATAGTGCTGTCAGAGCTGCTAGCCGTCTTCTGTGACCTCCGTTCTCGTCGACGAGCCGCACCGGAAGTGACGTTTGCACTTTGCAAACAAGCTGATAAGGGCGGAGCCACAGTTATTTTGGATAGGGGGTACTATATTGGTGAAATTAAAGCTCAATTAGCTAACACAGATGTATATATGCCATTAACCTCAGACCCCACATCTAAAATTGCAGTAGACATAAAAAGATGCATACAGAGAGCATTCCAGAATGGAATTATTGATAATGAAACTAAAAATTATCTTATTAAAGAGGAATACACTATACCAGTGCTTTACACTCTCCCAAAGGTTCATAAGAATCTGGGGACCCCCCCTGGACGTCCCATAGTGGCGGGTTCTGACTCTATCTTTACAAACATATCCATATACCTTGACAGACTGTTGAGACCATTTGTAGCTCAGGCTATGTCTTTTATTAAAGATACTAATGATTTTTTATCTAAGATTGAAGGTCTGCCAGGGAATATGGATAAATGCATCTTGTATAGCTTGGACATTGTTAGCCTCTACACGTCTATACCACATAGTAGTGGGTTAGATTCTATCAAATATGCTATTGGTAAAAGTAATAGGTTCACTGCTATGCAACAGCAATTCATTATAGAGTTAATGGAAATTATTCTGCACTGTAATTATTTCCTTTTTGAGGATTCTTATTTCTTACAAAAACAAGGAACTGCTATGGGGTCCAACGTCGCCCCTACCTATGCCAATATTTTTATGAGTATTTTCGAGGAGAAATTTGTATATGAAAATGAGCTCTTCATTCTATGTGGCGCCACCTGGTGGCGTTACATAGATGACATATTTGGCATTTGGTGGGGTGACGTTGGATGCCTACAACAATTTGTGAGTGAATTGAACAGGGCATCAGGATGTATTAAATTTACAATGTCTTGGAGTGAAGAGTCTATTAACTTCCTTGATACTAAAATCTATAAAGATGGTTCCCTTCTAAAAACAGATATATTTAGAAAGGATACTGATAGGAACAGCCTCCTGCACTTCTCTAGTGCCCATGCACCTGCTTTGGTGAAATCTTTACCTTACAGTCAAATGTTGAGAGTAAAGCGGATAGTGAAAGACAAAGCCTTGGCTTTGCAGAGATTACAGGAGATGGGCATTAGATTTGTGCAGCGTGGTTATCCCCCTGATTTGATTCAGGAGACTATTGATAAGGTGATACAACTACCTGATGAAAGGGTTAATACTGGAAATACCTATAAGAGAAAGGACCCTGACAGGATGGTATTTGTGTCTGAATACAATTCTTGCAGTTCAGAAATACAAAGGATCATTAGGAAGCACTGGCATGTTTTGAGTGAGTGTAATCCTGAGGTACTAGCATTCCGCCAACCACCTATGCCAGCCTACACTAGACTTCCTAGTTTAAAAGATAAAATTGTTAAGGCTGACGTGGGTTCCAGTAAGAAATCCAGATTGGGGTACATTACTTCAGAGAGAAATGGCTGTTTCCCTTGTCTCAATTGCTCCAGTTGTAATAACATGATAAAATCTGATATATTCATCCATCCCCTTACGGGACAGAAATTTAAAATAAAGGGCTATTACAATTGTAATGCCAATTTTGTTGTATATTTAATCAAATGTCCGTGTGGGCTTATTTACATCGGAGAGACGACCCAGAGGGTGAGAGACAGAATAATTCAACATAAATCCAATATCAGGACAGGAGATTTAAAGGCCCCAGTTGCCCACCATTTTTTGAGTAAAGGTAACTCTATTGCACAATTAAGATTCCAAATAATAGATCATATACAGAGCCCTAGACGTGGTGGCAATAGAGAACTGCTTCTCAAAAAACGTGAGGCATTTTGGATTAATAAATTAGATTGCTTAATCCCCAATGGTATGAATAGGGAACTCGATTTAAGTGTATTCCTGTAAAGTAAAAGATTTTTACCTTTATACAATTCCTTTTCTGGCATTTAATTTTATAATTTTATATTTTGACATTTTGATATCTGCTCTTCAACAAATGTGATTGTTCTCTTTTTTTAAAAATATTTTTTGTAAAATAAAATTGTATGTTTGATATGGGTTAGACCACTAGATGGCAATAGAGGTTAAGAAAAATGTATACCTAAGTAATTAAGTTGAAAGGTGTGGTCTCACCTGACTGATGGCTATTTAAAGGTGATTA